>NC_133472.1:31753662-31765981 GCF_025370935.1 Choristoneura fumiferana
CACACAATCATATTAACTGGTGTCTGTCGGTCACAACTTGCCGCTACTACTAATACAAGGCAAGACTGCCAATACTAGCGACTTTTGCAATCCATAATCGCTAAGAAGTAGCAATGTTTAAAATCAGTTTTTGCTGAGACCAAATAAGCCTTTAAAAAAACTGGTCCCTCCTTGTAATTCCTTCCCCTTACTTATTTAGGCTATATTTAAGCGAAAGATCAGATTAGGCTGGGATATTTGTAAATCCCTTTTGCATTCACGATTATGTAGTTTATTTGCGTCAAATGAGGTAATTTATTGAATCAGGCGTTATATTGAGGAGGTCCACTATGAAATACCACGTTTTACCTTGCTACTTCTTCGTTTGTGGTTCATTAGTCAAATGAGGTCCCCTAAGTCATACGCTAAAGGTTAAAAGTCAGAAGCAGACACAAGATAATGGTTGCTATATTATATTGCAGCAGTTAGTGGATGGTCAATCGCAAGTTGTGCAGCAGCAGATGAGTATGGCGCAACACGAACAGACGCAACAACATCACCAGACCGTTACAGTTGTCTCTTCCATGCCCAGTTCCATGGCAGCCCATCAGGTAACTGACTTGTTCATTCAGTAGCTTAGGACTAACGTAGAGTCCATGAGTATTGGAAATACTATTATTCTCTAAGATCCAGTATATCACCTCGGTATTTGATTTGGTATCGTTCAAGTTTTATACAAGCCAAATTTTAGTAATATTTGATCTCTACCCTTGTCAGCAAAAGTAAGCAAAATGCTAGCCCTCCTTGATGATTATGTAAGTAATGCCATGATCTGAACGAAATGTCTGCCAAGGTTTTCTAAAGTTGTTTCTAAAGGCTTCAATCAAAAAACAGATAAAATGACAGAATCTCCAATATAACGCCACTATCGCCTTATTGTATTTTCGTAACGCATACTTGACCGGTCCCTTTACAAACAATGTGCCACACTTCCCTTCTCTTCTCAGTCATTTATATTGGTTTGATACAGTGCGGCAAACATCTTAATGAACGGGGCAAAAATGGAACTAGCACATAAAGGTACAATATTGCTTTAACCGTGGCGCCCTCGAGCAAACCCAAGTTCACTAAGATCTTCACTACGGGCCGTGTGCATGTGAGCCTTAAGATTTTTTGATCAGTACATGTAATTTCTGATTTAGGTGCAACAGCAGCAGACAGCAGGCGGCATGCAGCAGCAAGCAGGCGCGGGCATCTCCACGATGCCTCCATTGCAGACGCTGCCGCCCAACACACAGCATCCTCAGCAAATCAGGTCCAACTTCATTCTTCTTTCACCCAATGTTTCGTGCATTTTGTGCGGGCCCTTTATCCAACTTGTATGGCACATTCTGCTTCATTACGTTTAGCAAAACAACAAACTCTGTACTTCAATCTACTGTAGTGCGATATGTAGTGTGGAAAGCTAACAGATATCCAATGAAATAGAAAATAACTTGCAGGAGAGCTTAGACTGTAAGGCTGCGTTTCCACCAGAGATGTGCGAGGATGCGTTGCGAGGAATGTGTTTCTCGTGAACCAATAGAAACGCTTCATTTACCTGTCCTCGCTCTGGTCAGCTGTTTTCACTAGAGCTGCGCTGAGCCAGGATAAGTAAATGAAGTGTTTCTATTGGTTCATGTCATGACAAACACATTCATCGCAAAGCATCGTCGCAACATATTTGGTGGAAATGCAGCCTAAACCTACCAGTTTGTTCTCAATCTTTGGAAAATACATTATTCAGAATAACCTTCATTCGGCAAATTCGGCTTCGGCAAAGAACTCGATAGTTGTGGATGAAAACGTTAAATCCCGTTTTCTACTTTATAAAACGTCAGTGTCCGTTCGAGCATTCAGTTTCAATGAAAAGAGAAAACGCCCTGAGAGCCTTCTTTCGGATTGTCAGGCCTTTTGGCCCGTGGATCCAAAAACTATGGAATTCGTAGTCCTTTTTGACTCATTACTGTGTTGTTGCAGTGCGGAATGGGGCCACAGTAGAGTGCAGGTCATCCAGCAGCCGCTCCAGAACAGTACATATCTCCAGCAGTTGTACAACGCGCAGGGCCCGCTACTCATGCCCGGCAATATCGCGCTGCATCCTGGGATCAATTCGCAACAAATACAGGTGATGCTCATGCGTTTGCCCATTTTATAGCAGCAATTACTGAACAACTAATGTTTTACAGACTTTTAGACTCTTCGCTAGTCATACCGTAATTTTTGTCCGAATCATCGTATGTCATTATTTTTTTCCCACTGAAACCATATATTTTTCTGAAATTTTTAAATGGTCATCTTATAGAAAACTATAATATAGGTTAGGTTAGGTTAGGTTTGTTTTATAACAATTCTAAACAATTACTGGATTCAGAGAAAAAAGAGTTTATGGCAAACGATCATTCTGATAAACATTACTTTCGGACTTTCAATAAGTATGCGAGCCGATATGGACCCAATAAAAATAATTGCTAAAGTCAACAAAGTGCATTTTACGGAGAGAATTGTGTGTGGCAAATTATAGTTTTACCCCCTTATTCATAAAAAAACCTTAATTGAGGTTTGATCGGTCTGTTACTTAGCAGACTGATTAAGCTTAATAGACGGTTGTCAAGAAGTATGATTCATAAACGCTTGCTAGCAGTCTGCTAGTTGTTGAGCTGCTGATAGACGGATTAGACGCGTTATGTTGGCCACCTTGACAAATCAAGGACAAAAAATGGCCTAATCCAGCAGTGACAGCAAATTAGCACGAAAAAAATAAAAAGCACCATTTCCGATTCGCATGTTTATGTTGTGCAAAAAGCCATAATTATGTTAATCATCCGTTAATTTATTGTTGCTAATTTAGAGGATTTTTAAATACAAATTCCTGAAATAAATTTTCCAGTTTTTTTTTAATCTTTGCGTAGCCCTGCCTTCACTATAAATATCTTCGGTATGGTTTTTTGCTCTTGTCAAAGTCAGCTGTTCAAACTTGTGGCGGCCATTTTGTGACTTAGCAGGGAGATAAAGGAGGGTCTACGGTCCTCTAACTTTAGCAGAGCCTTGATCGACTGATTAGCGCTAACAGACGTTTATGAATCACGTTTTTTAGCATCGGGCCTTCAAGGAGCCTTCAAGGAGGCTCTAACTTTTTATGAATAAGGCTGTTAATATTTTACTGTCATTTTACTGGTGACGAATAATAGTAAAATGCACAGCAAGTGGATAAAACGCGCATTATATTCACGAGAGCCACAGGCCATTGTTGATTGTTAAGTCGAGCGTAAAATGTGTTTTATGAAGAAGTTATTGTAAATTTTTCATTTCGATTACGAGGAAATTAAACAGCAACAATGCTAACAAAGGTTTTATTTTATTAAGTTTTAATTTTCATGCATACCTATCTTTTAATAACTTATTGAAATTGCTTAGTATTTTTAATTTCTTAATGTAAAGGATAAAAAACGTATTTCAATAAAATAGTAACTTTTATTGTCTGGTTGTTGGTGCCTAATTGCCTTGATCTTACGAAAATTTTACTTTAAGCACTAGAACATAAAAGTCACTTTATATTTATAGCCTTATTCCAGTATGAAGTTAATACGAACTTTACGAGCATGAGAAGTGAAAACGCTATTGTTAGTTATACCTAAGCGGTTATAATAGCGTTTTTAAACTGTATTTTAGGTCATAGCTGCCGGCAAGCCGTTCCAAGGAAATCAACTCGCGCCCCATATGCTGACTACGCAGGGCAAACAGGTTCTTCAGGGTCAAACTGGTTGGTACCAAAACTTTTACTCTCTCCTACATTTAAGTACACGTTCTATTCGTTATAATAAAAGACTTAGTTTTCAATAAGAAAGTTTAGTTCAAACTAGATTATCATATGTTGGTTCCGCGGCTTTTTTTAAGTAGTCAAAATATCATAACGGGATTCTGACTTTTCGCCGAAAATTTTTTCCTATCATTTCCTGTTTCATATGGACGAACAACTTTTTTTCTGAAACTGTAGACTATTCAGAATATATTTCAGGACTATCCTGTAGAACCCTATAGGCTAGGTTAGGTTAGTTTTATAACAATTCCAAAGTACTTACAGTTTCTAAAAAACTAGTTCGTCCATATGAAACAGTTGGGATATGAATCATTTGAGTAAAATATGAATCATTTGAGTATAATATTTTCGGCGATAAATTCTCAGAGCTCAGAGAACCATCACATTTTTTATTGGTTGAGAACTAATACAGTAAAATTGTATGCAATTATTATTTCATCACAAAACAAAATCCACATATAGATAAATTCGACGGTCCCTGTTAACAGAGTCGGATCTGCAATTATTTCGCTAATGTCAAAAGAATATACAATTTTATATTTGACTTTAGTGCAATACTCCCAAAATGGTCACATTGCAGATCCGACTCTGTTAATTGGGACCATATATTTTTTCTGGTGATGTGCGGTAAGTCGTACGACGTAGGTATCAGTTGCTCAATTCAGTCATTCACGGTCACTCGCGTAATGCCATTTTGGACAGGCAGTACAGATGGACACACCTAGATAGTCGCTTACCAAACGAGCAGATAGCAAGAGTACTGACACTGCTGCCCCACAGTTGACAACAAAGCGTATTCCAATATTCAGCTTAATATTATATCGGTCGTAGTGCACCACCCCTTCCGCTCTAGAATGTAGTTATTAGTTATTGAAATGATTTAATTTTTGTTTCCCTCTCTAATGTGAATCTGAACTTCCACACTATTTAGTTTTTCAGTAAATTTTGCAGGTCTCACTACATATCAGGAACAAGGTTTATAAAATGTTCAAATTGGATTATAATTTTTTCCGGTCTCGTGATTGATGGACTGTGTATGTGTCTTGATTTAACGAGAGAATATAATTTTGTTTAATTATTTGGTAATAGTTAAAAATTATAATAATTGGCGTGTAAGATTATTTCTTTACGTTACAAGCTTTTGTTGATATAATTAATTAATTTGTTAGATTTGTAGGTTCTAGTTTCGAGCGTCCGCTTTGTAAATATTTATTTTATATTCCAGTCGTAGCTATTGTTTTATTATTTAGCTTAATGTCACGTATTCATAGAAGATGTAATTTTTAGGTAGTTCTTTACAGTCAAATGTATCAATAATATTATTATTAAGTTCATGACATTTTTGTAATTTTTTTTCGCTCTTTAAAGACACTTGCTTGGATTTGCAGCACCACAATTATCTCAATCTTTTTCATCAAAGTTTATTTTTCCCTAGATATGTAAATAGTTTAATGAAATCGATTTTGTTCCCAAATTTATAAAAAAAGTTGATCTTGCTAAATGTTAACTAATAAGGGTTTTCCTCCTGTACATTAACGCATTCACTGCCACCGAGGCATATATGCGTTTTTGGAACTTCCCCCCAGTGCGGCTGTCGTAATTATTCATACATTTTGAACGCACATGTATGTCGGTGGCACCTGTGGTCAGTCAAGTCAAGTCAGGTGGCAGTGAATGCGTTAAGTCATTTTTGAAATCACGTGATGAAATTTACCTTCCGCTCTGAGTCGACTGTCACGAATAGTTTTGTTAACTTATGTGTGGTGCACGGCAGCTCCGTTCCCCGGCTACACGACGATCCCGACCATCCCGACCACGCAGAACCAGACGTTCGTGTTCAGTCCGCTGGGCGTCATCAACTCCCAGCCCAACTTGCTGCCGGCGCACTCACAAGCCTCCGTTTCGGGCATCGGGCAACAGCAGAAGACCAATGAAATGCACAAGGTAAGTTAACGCGAAAGTGATGTGGTTTCGGGATTAATTTTCATCATGAAGTCAGTCGACCTCCCTTCACAACTTAAATATTTGGACAAAGAAAAAAATGACATTAATTTGCACCAGGACGTAGGCGTGTTCGAAACTTTAACCAAACTCAGAATACTGTCAGTCCATACTTCGCTGGTAATTTATTGAGTAGCTTAGCAAACAGTTAATATGTATATACAATGTTCTTGTGTTTGTGTACCATATTTTATAATATAATACTCATTGTTTTGTTCTTATTTATTAAGATTAAATAATATAATCGTTCTTAACATATCTGCAGTTCCCAAACCGAAAACCAGAATGCCAGTCCAACCTACTTTTTTAATCGACTTCAAAAAAGGAGGAGGTTATCAATTAGGTTGATTTTTTTATGTTTGTTACCTCAGAACTCCGTCATTTATGAACCGATTTGATTTTTTTTGTGTTTGTCTGGGAATGTGTTCAATTAGGTCCCAACCACCAAATCAGGATCTGGGATCTGATGATTGGATCTTAAGGAAATCGAGGGAACTCTTCTAATCAAAGTGAAAGTCAAGTCAAAGTCAAAATATCTTTATTCAATTTAGGCTATAACAAGCATGCTATGTCAAAAAAAATCTACCACCGGTTCGGAAAAACCTCTGTTGAGAAGAATCCGGCAAGAAACTCAACGAGGTATATTTTTTTAAACATTAATGTTGTAGGGACACCCATTTGTTATAGTAAATTGGCTACATTTAGTAGAAACTCGTGCATTTGCTCTTGAAAATCATCATTTGGTGAAGTGGAACATATGATGAAGACTACAGTTGACCATCGGAGTTACTACTCAATAACAAGTATTTCAAGGGTTGAATTTGAATTGACACAGTTGCTAAGCAATTTATGCTTCTCGTAATGCATATGGTAAAACGGGTGGTGAAGCACCAGGACTCGTCAATAATGAACGTCTCTGCATCGGAAAAGCAATCTTTCGTAAAAGGTGACAAGCAGTTATTATTAAACTATAGATTATAGTATCTTAGATTATTTACAGTAAACAGCGTGAAAAAAAATATAACAAAAATTAAACCGACTACAAAAACCATGAAAATTTTTTCTACCAGTCTGAAGTCGGTCGGTGCCTCAGCACGAGCCAGCATGATTGAAGCCCAATATAAAGTGCGTAGGGGAGGTAGATGACTATAGGTCCACTCCTGCTGGCTCGTGCTGAGGCTCCTACCGACTTCAGACTGGTAGAAATTGTTTTCATGGTTTTTGTAGTTGGTTTCATTTTTGATATATATTTTTTATTATATTATAACTAAATCTTTATTTAACTTGCCCTGTTTGTTTATTAAATGTCAACTTCACTTGCTTTACGCTAATACTGGAGTTGCCATCCGAGAAAATCATTCCATATTATGTTCTTCAAAATGTTTCGAAACTGGCTTTACTGGGCTTCCAATTTTTTATCTGCATGGCATGAAAACATCCCAGGCAACATAGTGTCTCTGTTCCTTGGGAAACCTACAAAAAATAAAATTTAATTTTAAATATACCAACTGTGAAAACTATCGTAATTTGTTATAGAAGATAAGACTAAGGAACCGATGGGCAATAAAATAAACGAAAAATGATCACCTATATACCTCTACTTAATTAAAAAATATGTCTGTTGAACATAGCCGCATAACTCTGCATATTATATCGCATCTACCATGGGGAGTGTTCTGACGAACTTTTCAAATTGCTGCCTGCGGCTAAATTCCACTACCGCACTTCGAGGAACCGTCTGTCTTTCCATCCTCACCATCTTGATGATTGGCAGTCTAGTACCGTGCGTGGAATCAGCTTACAGCGACAACATTCCCGGAGCGTTACAACTTTAGGGATCTTTAAAAAACGAGCCTATCAATTCCTTAAAGGGTCGGCAACGCACCTGTGATTCCCCTCATGTTGCGGGTGTCCATGGGCGACGGTGATCGCTCTCCATCAGGTGACCCGTCTGCTCGTTTCCCCCTCGTTTATTATAAAAAAATAAAATAAAAAAAACAGTAAAGTATACACACTATTTTACTTCATGTAATAGGAAACTGATGGTTCAATAATGTAAACCTTGGTCAAGAAAATTAAATGTTAATGTATTTTATATCGTACTACGAGAACTTAACAATAACAATCATTCGGTGTTTTTCTTCTGATCTCTTAGGCATACGATTCGATCTTGTGGAAGATCGTATCAAAGTGAATCGATTCAAAAAATCGTAGATCGTATTGCTTAAGATCGTTCTTCCAAAAGATCGATTCAGATCGGGCAATGATCCCTATCATTGATTCGTTGGTGCAGGTGATGAGTGGCGGCAAGGTGGCGAGCGGCAAGGGCGCGGCGGTGCCGGTGCAGGCGCAGTGTGTGCAAGTCTCGCAGCCCGTGCTCGGCGCGCAGCAACAGGCCGCGCAGATCATCAGCCCGCTGCAGGTTGGTGATCCCTGGCTTTCAGCCCAGTAGTTGAGCAGTATTCAGCTAAACTAGTGTTTCTTGAAGGTTCTGCAGTATGGTCATATTTAGGATTTTGAAAAACACCACTGTCGACAAAAACATCTGCCAAAAAAACATAGTGAAATTGATTGCGAAAAAGTTCCACCCTGTACGCGATTCAGTTTCTTTGGCTGTACATGGATATAACGCCACATTAGGTACACAAGTGGTCAGTTACTTTGATGCCGACTGTGTTACTGACTGCCAGTAACAGAGTTTTTTTACTTTATGTAGTACTAACTATTGCCTGCGACTTAGTCCGCATAGAATTCGTTTATCGCTATCCTGTGGATTATGCAGTTTTCCGGGATTAAAACAATCCTATGTCCTTCCCCAGGACTCAAACTATTATCTGTATACCGAATTTCATCTAAATTTGTTCAGCGGTTTAGACGTGCAGAAGTTCAAGTCGATTCACAAGAGCTGGCATGAACGGATTGAATGAGTGATTGAAAGTATCTGTGTGTTATCTATTTGAATATTTACACTTGATACAGATGTGTAAATGTCTTGCATCTGTCATTTTCCTACAAAAATGTCTGTGACATTACTCTCGTTCAATCCATTCGTGTCAGCTCTTCTGATCCGATCTGTAACAAACAAACAGACTTACAAACTTTTGCATTTATAATATTTAGTGGGATGTTTTTTTTTACTAAAATGTATGGATCAAATGTATGTTTTTTTCAGGCGGGCGGGCAGACGATGCAATTTGCGCCCTGGCAGATCTCGGGCGCCCTGCCCCAGGTGTGGGCGGGCGGGCTGCAGCCGGGAGGGCTTCTCGCGTCCAACCCGATCTTCCTGCGCGGGCAGCCCGACGCCGCGCCCTCCATGTTCATACAACACTCGCCACAGAATACCGTGCAACACAGTTAGTATACACCATTACCACAAAACAGATAGGTACAGAAATCAATCTACATACAAAGTGCGCTCGAGCAACGCAGTCATAGACACTGCGCACGGACACGATATCTCGGACCGGTTGGGACCAGTGCGAGCGCGAGTGCCATCCGCTTGAGACACGCGTCTGTGTGCACTTTGTTGTGCAATAATGGGGCAACAAAAAAAGTTATTATAACTATTCAGTGGACGGTTATTTAAACAGTGAATTGTCGTTTTTTAAGCATTTTAACCTTACTAGGAAAACCCGACTGTGTAATATTTTTAAGTTTCATTATTTTTACTTCCCTCTGCGCTGGCACTCATGCAAAATAATTAAGTAACACAAATCGAAATTCTTTAATCCATTGCTGTTTTTTTTTGCTTATGTAGTTATACGAAGCGTGCATCTTACCTTCGACTCTTTTAACAAAACCATGGTTGGATGTTACATGCTGTTTACCGGAAGCTGAAACTAAGAAAATTTAATGATTTTGGCATCGTATGTATGTATGCACGTAGCATAAGTATGTATGTTATATGAATGAATGTTACACGGTGTAACACGATGCTACTTCACCGCAAGCTAAGCGCTGCGCCACTATGTTATAGTATAATTTTAAGACACGCTTTGATGCTGCGAACGTTAATAAAAAACTATGCTGTGCGAATGTTCTCCTAAAATTGAAATTAAATCATTAGACCAGGAAATTTTTTAATTTTTTTTGCTAACTTAAGTTAATTGTTATAAGTATGTCACAATAACCCCCCGCTAATTTGATAGCAAGATGCAATCTATACATCTATAAATCATCTATTCACGAACATGTTTACATCTTCTACAAGTGCGCAGTCTGTTGTTCTAGTTGCGTTGCGCAAAGCGAATTTGATTTTACGTCTAACCATGACTATACCTAAAATGCTGTTAGCTCCACCCGAAATACAAACTGTTCAGAGTACAGTGATGGTTTACTTCGATAAGGTTGTACTGCGTGTTGAACCTACGGCGTGGTTTACCTGTATACCTAATGTCATCCACGAAGACGCATGATTTTGTCAACATTAGACATTAATGACATTGTAATAAGAACCACGGCACGTGTCATCGTGAATGACTCTACCTATATATATTCGTAGTAACTGCTGAAACTTTTTCATCGGTATTGGTGGCTTTTAACGTGTAAATATTTGTAATTGAGTGGAACATTGCTCTGGTTGGATCCCATTAGTTCCGTAGCTTGTATGACATTAATTATAATGGAACTGGTGAGAACAGACCTTGCTGTGGCGTGAAAGAAGTGGTTCCAAACATTTCATTGCGAAAATTCGTATTTGATCACCTTTTAGTCAGCAGTCCGATATTGATGAAGTATTGTTTTCCAGATGCTTCGGTGGCGTGCGCGAGCTCGACCCGGCGAAGCCCCGCGCTTCGACGGAGGGTATGGCCAAGGCGCCACGGCCGCTGTCTACAATCATGCCCTCGGCCGGCATCCGGCCTGCCGCTTCCGTCTCCACGCAAACCAGCGCAAACCAGGCTCAGAATCAGGTCACTACCATAGTACTCACCCCCAATCAGTCTGAGGTAAACGATCATGTATCGAGGAGACCGCGACACGTGATACATCGACATTGTGACTGTCTTAGAGATGCTCTTGTTACACGCTTTGGTCAGACATAAACTGATAAAAAAGTAAGTGCGCGCGAGAACATATCGTTCTACCTGTTACATATAATGAAAAAGTTTGAGATTATAAAATGGATGATAAAATTTTTTCTTTTAAAGAATGCCTTCTTATTTTATAACTAGTAGTGGTTAAAATCACTTTTGACGCAGGCAATGATAGCTTTTATAGAGTGATATCAAAAAGTCGTTTTTTTTCTTACGTAGTTTTACTTCCCCTTGGAGAGAAATTTCTGGGGTTAACAAGGCTGTTTTAAATCCATCCATAATTATAAACACTACAATGGCCAAACTAGTATTTGATTGCTTACGCTGCCACAGGGATTATCGTAAAATTGCTCCACCGTAGTACATACATACCATACTACACATACTGTAGAGTAACGTATAGTGTGCTGTTTTTCAGGCGAAGCACCGAGGCAAGCCCGGCGTGCGGTCCCGGCGCCGGCCGCCAAGCAGGACGCCGCCAATCAGACCAACAAGCTGCAACACCAGATGCAACAGCCCAAGCAACAGTGAGTCCGCAACACACAGCATTAAGCTGCTGGCACGGAGCCACCCACCCACAAATATCTCACACGTCCTACTGGCCCTAGAAATAAAGTCGTATCAGATATTTGATGTACGTTTTACGGTGTCAGATATTGTGCATGTCAAAAAGATCTATATATACAGCTTCATGCCACTAACCATAAGTACACATATGAAGGGTGCACGGAAAGAACATGTCTAGTCACCTTTTTTAACTGAAAATGTAGAGCTCGCCAAGTACTATATGTTAACATTGAATATGGATATCTGAACAAATAAAACAATATAAAATATATATTTTCACTTTAAAAAATGGTAACCATAGTAATTGTTCGTGATGACGATGACTAACTTTAAACCGCTATAACTCAAAAAGGTGCTTAGGTGACTAGACGAGTTCTTTCCGTGGACCCTTCATATATTTGACTTAACGGTATGGATGTGTAGATATTTATACCTTCGACTCTGTACGGTGAAGCGTGAGCGTGAGCAAAGGTGAGCGTGTCTATTGTTGAAAACTTGTACACATTCAAGTTGGAAATATCTGTATTCCGTCATCCATCTGTATTTTTGTCATATTACCGTATTAAAAATCATTATTTTTGCTGTTCAACATAGCCGCCTGGCAACACTGGTGGGACTGATGGGGTTTGGGCAGACTCATATTTACTAAAAATCTAAATAAACATTCCACGCAAGATACGCTACCCCTGACATGGCATAACATTATTATAGAAAGTTTTCCATATTTGAGACAAAAGACCTCAAAAATGTCTCCTTGACAAAGAAGGGACGCTCTCATTTAATTTCTGCTGTTTTATGTCATACATTAACTTGTTTGTTTTTAATTGATATTAATCGTAAAATGTCGCTCTCCGACAGTATCCGGCTATTAACTGGCGAG
>NC_133472.1:31766081-31766379 GCF_025370935.1 Choristoneura fumiferana
TATTTCATAATATTACCATGAAAAACTAGTTAGTATAGTTTTCATTGTAATAATACGAAATATAATTAATTCTTTTCCGATTAGTTATTTTCGGACTTTTTCCTTTACTTGTGCAATGAGGTCTAACTTCTTGCCAAATATCATAAGTCTATGTCAATGGGAAATTTATATCTTCTAGGTTCCTACTACGGTTGTTCATAAAGATAAAAGATAATTTTCCCTTTTAATGCCATTCCTTTTCATCGCATGAACCTAGTAACTGTCTTCTTATGGGATTGAAGACTTGAGTATTAGATTT